>NW_026701657.1:0-37479 GCF_030435755.1 Ochotona princeps
TTATCTGAAAACGGCTGTGGCGCTGAAGTTGCCTGTGAATGTGGAGTTGGTGGCATGTGAAACCCGCATGTGGAGCATTCGTTTGTGTGGGATGCTCTACCAGGTTCATTTCAGTCCTAGCCATACAAAGGGCACTAAGCATAGAGTGTGAAAACTGAGTTTCCTTGAGAGCTGCTTGGAAGCCTGATGGTGTGTGAAGTTAGTGAGCCAAATGGAGTTGTTCTCCCACAAGAACCACTCGGCTGATCCTTCTGCAATATGCCCTTCACCAACATGCAGTGTTTCCTTGATTGAATTAGCTCTCACACCAATATTTGCGTCTAGAGCCTTTGCATTGAGGGCTATTTGAAAACGGCTGTGGCGCTGAAGTTGCCTGTGAATGTGGAGTTGGTGGCATGTGAAACCCGCATGTGGAGCATTCGTTTGTGTGGGATGCTCTACCAGGTTCATTCCTAGATAATGCACTCAAAGGGCACTAAGCATAGAGTGTGAAAACTGAGTTTCCTTGAGAGCTGCTTGGAAGCCTGATGGTGTGTGAAGTTAGTGAGCCAAATGGAGTTGTTCTCCCACAAGAACCACTCGGCTGATCCTTCTGCAATATGCCCTTCACCAACATGCAGTGTTTCCTTGATTGAATTAGCTCTCACACCAATATTTGCGTCTAGAGCCTTTGCATTGAGGGCTATCTGAAAACGGCTGTGGCGCTGAAGTTGCCTGTGAATGTGGAGTTGGTGGCATGTGAAACCCGCATGTGGAGCATTCGTTTGTGTGGGATGCTCTACCAGGTTCATTTCAGTCCTGGCCATACAAAGGGCACTAAGCATAGAGTGTGAAAACTGAGTTTCCTTGAGAGCTGCTTGGAAGCCTGATGGTGTGTGAAGTTAGTGAGCCAAATGGAGTTGTTCTCCCACAAGAACCACTCGACTGATCCTTCTTCAATATGCCCTTCACCAACATGCAGTGTTTCCTTGATTGAATTAGCTCTCACACCAATATTTGCGTCTAGAGCCTTTGCATTGAGGGCTATTTGAAAATGGCTGTGGCGCTGAAGTTGCCTGTGAATGTGGAGTTGGTGGCATGTGAAACCCGCATGTGGAGCATTCGTTTGTGTGTGATGCTCTACCAGGTTCATTCCTAGATAATGCACTCAAAGGGCACTAAGCATAGAGTGTGAAAACTGAGTTTCCTTGAGAGCTGCTTGGAAGCCTGATGGTGTGTGAAGTTAGTGAGGCAAATGGAGTTGTTCTCCCACAAGAACCACTCGGCTGATCCTTCTTCAATATGCCCTTCACCAACATGCAGTGTTTCCTTGATTGAATTAGCTCTCACACCAATATTTGCGTCTAGAGCCTTTGCATTGAGGGCTATCTGAAAATGGCTGTGGCGCTGAAGTTGCCTGTGAATGTGGAGTTGGTGGCATGTGAAACCCGCATGTGGAGCATTCGTTTCTGTGGGATGCTCTACCAGGTTCATTTCAGTCCTAGCCATACAAAGGGCACTAAGCATAGAGTGTGAAAACTGAGTTTCCTTGAGAGCTGCTTGGAAGCCTGATGGTGTGTGAAGTTAGTGAGCCAAATGGAGTTGTTCTCCCACAAGAACCACTCGGCTGATCCTTCTTCAATATGCCCTTCACCAACATGCAGTGTTTCCTTGATTGAATTAGCTCTCACACCAATATTTGCGTCTAGAGCCTTTGCATTGAGGGCTATCTGAAAACGGCTGTGGCGCTGAAGTTGCCTGTGAATGTGGAGTTGGTGGCATGTGAAACCCGCATATGGAGCATTCGTTTGTGTGGGATGCTCTACCAGGTTCATTTCAGTCCTAGCCATACAAAGGGCACTAAGCATAGAGTGTGAAAACTGAGTTTCCTTGAGAGCTGCTTGGAAGCCTGATGGTGTGTGAAGTTAGTGAGCCAAATGGAGTTGTTCTCCCACAAGAACCACTCGACTGATCCTTCTTCAATATGCCCTTCACCAACATGCAGTGTTTCCTTGATTGAATTAGCTCTCACACCAATATTTGCGTCTAGAGCCTTTGCATTGAGGGCTATTTGAAAATGGCTGTGGCGCTGAAGTTGCCTGTGAATGTGGAGTTGGTGGCATGTGAAACCCGCATGTGGAGCATTCGTTTGTGTGGGATGCTCTACCAGGTTCATTCCTAGATAATGCACTCAAAGGGCACTAAGCATAGAGTGTGAAAACTGAGTTTCCTTGAGAGCTGCTTGGAAGCCTGATGGTGTGTGAAGTTAGTGAGCCAAATGGAGTTGTTCTCCCACAAGAACCACTAGGCTGATCCTTCTTCAATATGCCCTTCACCAACATGCATTGTTTCCTTGATTGAATTAGCTCTCACACCAATATTTGCGTCTAGAGCCTTTGCATTGAGGGCTATCTGAAAACGGCTGTGGCGCTGAAGTTGCCTGTGAATGTGGAGTTGGTGGCATGTGAAACCCGCATGTGGAGCATTCGTTTCTGTGGGATGCTCTACCAGGTTCATTTCAGTCCTAGCCATACAAAGGGCACTAAGCATAGAGTGTGAAAACTGAGTTTCCTTGAGAGCTGCTTGGAAGCCTGATGGTGTGTGAAGTTAGTGAGCCAAATGGAGTTGTTCTCCCACAAGAACCACTCGGCTGATCCTTCTTCAATATGCCCTTCACCAACATGCAGTGTTTCCTTGATTGAATTAGCTCTCACACCAATATTTGCGTCTAGAGCCTTTGCATTGAGGGCTATCTGAAAACGGCTGTGGCGCTGAAGTTGCCTGTGAATGTGGAGTTGGTGGCATGTGAAACCCGCATATGGAGCATTCGTTTGTGTGGGATGCTCTACCAGGTTCATTTCAGTCCTAGCCATACAAAGGGCACTAAGCATAGAGTGTGAAAACTGAGTTTCCTTGAGAGCTGCTTGGAAGCCTGATGGTGTGTGAAGTTAGTGAGCCAAATGGAGTTGTTCTCCCACAAGAACCACTCGGCTGATCCTTCTTCAATATGCCCTTCACCAACATGCAGTGTTTCCTTGATTGAATTAGCTCTCACACCAATATTTGCGTCTAGAACCTTTGCATTGAGGGCTATTTGAAAACGGCTGTGGCGCTGAAGTTGCCTGTGATTGTGGAGTTGGTGGCATGTGAAACCCGCATGTGGAGCATTCGTTTGTGTGGGATGCTCTACCAGGTTCATTCCTAGATAATGCACTCAAAGGGCACTAAGCATACAGTGTGAAAACTGAGTTTCCTTGAGAGCTGCTTGGAAGCCTGATGGTGTGTGAAGTTAGTGAGCCAAATGGAGTTGTTCTCCCACAAGAACCACTCGACTGATCCTTCTTCAATATGCCCTTCACCAACATGCAGTGTTTCCTTGATTGAATTAGCTCTCACACCAATATTTGCGTCTAGAGCCTTTGCATTGAGGGCTATCTGAAAACGGCTGTGGCGCTGAAGTTGCCTGTGAATGTGGAGTTGGTGGCATGTGAAACCCGCATGTGGAGCATTCGTTTCTGTGGGATGCTCTACCAGGTTCATTTCAGTCCTAGCCATACAAAGGGCACTAAGCATAGAGTGTGAAAACTGAGTTTCCTTGAGAGCTGCTTGGAAGCCTGATGGTGTGTGAAGTTAGTGAGCCAAATGGAGTTGTTCTCCCACAAGAACCACTCGGCTGATCCTTCTTCAATATGCCCTTCACCAACATGCAGTGTTTCCTTGATTGAATTAGCTCTCACACCAATATTTGCGTCTAGAGCCTTTGCATTGAGGGCTATCTGAAAACGGCTGTGGCGCTGAAGTTGCCTGTCAATGTGGAGTTGGTGGCATGTGAAACCCGCATGTGGAGCATTCGTCTCTGTGGGATGCTCTACCAGGTTCATTCCTAGATAATGCACTCAAAGGGCACTAAGCATAGAGTGTGAAAACTGAGTTTCCTTGAGAGCTGCTAGGAAGCCTGATGGTGTGTGAAGTTAGTGAGCCAAATGGAGTTGTTCTCCCACAAGAACCACTCGGCTGATCCTTCTTCAATATGCCCTTCACCAACATGCAGTGTTTCCTTGATTGAATTAGCTCTCACACCAATATTTGCGTCTAGAGCCTTTGCATTGAGGGCTATCTGAAAACGGCTGCGGCGCTGAAGTTGCCTGTGAATGTGGAGTTGGTGGCATGTGAAACCCGCATGTGGAGCATTCGTTTGTGTGGGATGCTCTACCAGGTTCATTCCTAGATAATGCGCTCAAAGGGCACTAAGCATAGAGTGTGAAAACTGAGTTTCCTTGAGAGCTGCTTGGAAGCCTGATGGTGTGTGAAGTTAGTGAGCCAAATGGAGTTGTTCTCCCACAAGAACCACTCGGCTGATCCTTCTTCAATATGCCCTTCACCAACATGCAGTGTTTCCTTGATTGAATTAGCTCTCACACCAATATTTGCGTCTAGAGCCTTTGCATTGAGGGCTATCTGAAAACGGCTGTGGCGCTGAAGTTGCCGGTGAATGTGGAGTTGGTGGCATGTGAAACCCGCATGTGGAGCATTCGTTTATGTGGGATGCTCTACCAGGTTCATTCCTAGATAATGCACTCAAAGGGCACTAAGCATAGAGTGTGAAAACTGAGTTTCCTTGAGAGCTGCTTGGAAGCCTGATGGTGTGTGAAGTTAGTGAGGCAAATGGAGTTGTTCTCCCACAAGAACCACTCGGCTGATCCTTCTTCAATATGCCCTTCACCAACATGCAGTGTTTCCTTGATTGAATTAGCTCTCACACCAATATTTGCGTCTAGAGCCTTTGCATTGAGGGCTATCTGAAAACGGCTGTGGCGCTGAAGTTGCCTGTCAATGTGGAGTTGGTGGCATGTGAAACCCGCATGTGGAGCATTCGTTTGTGTGGGATGCTCTACCAGGTTCATTCCTAGATAATGCACTCAAAGGGCACTAAGCATAGAGTGTGAAAACTGAGTTTCCTTGAGAGCTGCTTGGAAGCCTGATGGTGTGTGAAGTTAGTGAGCCAAATGGAGTTGTTCTCCCACAAGAACCACTCGGCTGATCCTTCTTCAATATGCCCTTCACCAACATGCAGTGTTTCCTTGATTGAATTAGCTCTCACACCAATATTTGCGTCTAGAGCCTTTGCATTGAGGGCTATCTGAAAACGGCTGTGGCGCTGAAGTTGCCTGTCAATGTGGAGTTGGTGGCATGTGAAACCCGCATGTGGAGCATTCGTTTGTGTGGGATGCTCTACCAGGTTCATTCCTAGATAATGCACTCAAAGGGCACTAAGCATAGAGTGTGAAAACTGAGTTTCCTTGAGAGCTGCTTGGAAGCCTGATGGTGTGTGAAGTTAGTGAGCCAAATGGAGTTGTTCTCCCACAAGAACCACTCGGCTGATCCTTCTTCAATATGCCCTTCACCAACATGCAGTGTTTCCTTGATTGAATTAGCTCTCACACCAATATTTGCGTCTAGAGCCTTTGCATTGAGGGCTATCTGAAAACGGCTGTGGCGCTGAAGTTGCCTGTGAATGTGGAGTTGGTGGCATGTGAAACCCGCATGTGGAGCATTCGTTTGTGTGGGATGCTCTACCAGGTTCATTCCTAGATAATGCACTCAAAGGGCACTAAACATAGAGTGTGAAAACTGAGTTTCCTTGAGAGCTGCTTGGAAGCCTGATGGTGTGTGAAGTTAGTGAGGCAAATGGAGTTGTTCTCCCACAAGAACCACTCGGCTGATCCTTCTTCAATATGCCCTTCACCAACATGCAGTGTTTCCTTGATTGAATTAGCTCTCACACCAATATTTGCGTCTAGAGCCTTTGCATTGAGGGCTATCTGAAAACGGCTGTGGCGCTGAAGTTGCCTGTCAATGTGGAGTTGGTGGCATGTGAAACCCGCATGTGGAGCATTCGTTTGTGTGGGATGCTCTACCAGGTTCATTCCTAGATAATGCACTCAAAGGGCACTAAGCATAGAGTGTGAAAACTGAGTTTCCTTGAGAGCTGCTTGGAAGCCTGATGGTGTGTGAAGTTAGTGAGCCAAATGGAGTTGTTCTCCCACAAGAACCACTCGGCTGATCCTTCTTCAATATGCCCTTCACCAACATGCAGTGTTTCCTTGATTGAATTAGCTCTCACACCAATATTTGCGTCTAGAGCCTTTGCATTGAGGGCTATCTGAAAACGGCTGTGGCGCTGAAGTTGCCTGTGAATGTGGAGTTGGTGGCATGTGAAACCCGCATGTGGAGCATTCGTTTGTGTGGGATGCTCTACCAGGTTCATTCCTAGATAATGCACTCAAAGGGCACTAAACATAGAGTGTGAAAACTGAGTTTCCTTGAGAGCTGCTTGGAAGCCTGATGGTGTGTGAAGTTAGTGAGGCAAATGGAGTTGTTCTCCCACAAGAACCACTCGGCTGATCCTTCTTCAATATGCCCTTCACCAACATGCAGTGTTTCCTTGATTGAATTAGCTCTCACACCAATATTTGCGTCTAGAGCCTTTGCATTGAGGGCTATCTGAAAACGGCTGTGGCGCTGAAGTTGCCTGTGAATGTGGAGTTGGTGGCATGTGAAACCCGCATGTGGAGCATTCGTTTGTGTGGGATGCTCTACCAGGTTCATTTCAGTCCTAGCCATACAAAGGGCACTAAGCATAGTGTGTGAAAACTGAGTTTCCTTGAGAGCTGCTTGGAAGCCTGATGGTGTGTGAAGTTAGTGAGGCAAATGGAGTTGTTCTCCCACAAGAACCACTCGGCTGATCCTTCTTCAATATGCCCTTCACCAACATGCAGTGTTTCCTTGATTGAATTAGCTCTCACACCAATATTTGCGTCTAGAGCCTTTGCATTGAGGGCTATCTGAAAACGGCTGTGGCGCTGAAGTTGCCTGTGAATGTGGAGTTGGTGGCATGTGAAACCCGCATGTGGAGCATTCGTTTGTGTGGGATGTTCTACCAGGTTCATTCCTAGATAATGCACTCAAAGGGCACTAAGCATAGAGTGTGAAAACTGAGTTTCCTTGAGAGCTGCTTGGAAGCCTGATGGTGTGTGAAGTTAGTGAGCCAAATGGAGTTGTTCTCCCACAAGAACCACTCGGCTGATCCTTCTTCAATATGCCCTTCACCAACATGCAGTGTTTCCTTGATTGAATTAGCTCTCACACCAATATTTGCGTCCAGAGCCTTTGCATTGAGGGCTATTTGAAAACGGCTGTGGCGCTGAAGTTGCCTGTGAATGTGGAGTTGGTGGCATGTGAAACCCGCATGTGGAGCATTCGTTTGTGTGGGATGCTCTACCAGGTTCATTCCTAGATAATGCACTCAAAGGGCACTAAGCATAGAGTGTGAAAACTGAGTTTCCTTGAGAGCTGCTTGGAAGCCTGATGGTGTGTGAAGTTAGTGAGCCAAATGGAGTTGTTCTCCCACAAGAACCACTCGGCTGATCCTTCTTCAATATGCCCTTCACCAACATGCAGTGTTTCCTTGATTGAATTAGCTCTCACACCAATATTTGCGTCTAGAGCCTTTGCATTGAGGGCTATCTGAAAACGGCTGTGGCGCTGAAGTTGCCTGTGAATGTGGAGTTGGTGGCATGTGAAACCCGCATGTGAAGCATTCGTTTCTGTGGGATGCTCTACCAGGTTCATTCCTAGATAATGCACTCAAAGGGCACTAAGCATAGAGTGTGAAAACTGAGTTTCCTTGAGAGCTGCTTGGAAGCCTGATGGTGTGTGAAGTTAGTGAGCCAAATGGAGTTGTTCTCCCACAAGAACCACTCGGCTGATCCTTCTTCAATATGCCCTTCACCAACATGCAGTGTTTCCTTGATTGAATTAGCTCTCACACCAATATTTGCGTCTAGAGCCTTTGCATTGAGGGCTATCTGAAAACGGCTGTGGCGCTGAAGTTGCCTGTGAATGTGGAGTTGGTGGCATGTGAAACCCGCATGTGGAGCATTCGTTTGTGTGGGATGCTCTACCAGGTTCATTCCTAGATAATGCACTCAAAGGGCACTAAGCATAGAGTGTGAAAACTGAGTTTCCTTGAGAGCTGCTTGGAAGCCTGATGGTGTGTGAAGTTAGTGAGCCAAATGGAGTTGTTCTCCCACAAGAACCACTCGGCTGATCCTTCTTCAATATGCCCTTCACCAACATGCAGTGTTTCCTTGATTGAATTAGCTCTCACACCAATATTTGCGTCTAGAGCCTTTGCATTGAGGGCTATCTGAAAACGGCTGTGGCGCTGAAGTTGCCTGTGAATGTGGAGTTGGTGGCATGTGAAACCCGCATGTGGAGCATTCGTTTGTGTGGGATGCTGACCAAGCTTCATTTCAGTCCTAGGTACACAAAGGGCACTAAGCATAGAGTGTGAAAACTGAGTTTCCTTGAGAGCTGCTTGGAAGCCTGATGGTGTGTGAAGTTAGTGAGCCAAATGGAGTTGTTCTCCCACAAGAACCACTCGGCTGATCCTTCTTCAATATGCCCTTCACCAACATGCAGTGTTTCCTTGATTGAATTAGCTCTCACACCAATATTTGCGTCTAGAGCCTTTGCATTGAGGGCTATCTGAAAACGGCTGTGGCGCTGAAGTTGCCTGTGAATGTGGAGTTGGTGGCATGTGAAACCCGCATGTGGAGCATTCGTTTGTGTGGGATGCTCTACCAGGTTCATTCCTAGATAATGCACTCAAAGGGCACTAAACATAGAGTGTGAAAACTGAGTTTCCTTGAGAGCTGCTTGGAAGCCTGATGGTGTGTGAAGTTAGTGAGCCAAATGGAGTTGTTCTCCCACAAGAACCACTCGGCTGATCCTTCTTCAATATGCCCTTCACCAACATGCAGTGTTTCCTTGATTGAATTAGCTCTCACACCAATATTTGCGTCTAGAGCCTTTGCATTGAGGGCTATCTGAAAACGGCTGTGGCGCTGAAGTTGCCTGTGAATGTGGAGTTGGTGGCATGTGAAACCCGCATGTGGAGCATTCGTTTGTGTGGGATGCTCTACCAGGTTCATTTCAGTCCTAGCCATACAAAGGGCACTAAGCATAGAGTGTGAAAACTGAGTTTCCTTGAGAGCTGCTTGGAAGCCTGATGGTGTGTGAAGTTAGTGAAGCAAATGGAGTTGTTCTCCCACAAGAACCACTCGGCTGATCCTTCTTCAATATGCCCTTCACCAACATGCAGTGTTTCCTTGATTGAATTAGCTCTCACACCAATATTTGCGTCTAGAGCCTTTGCATTGAGGGCTATTTGAAAACGGCTGTGGCGCTGAAGTTGCCTGTGAATGTGGAGTTGGTGGCATGTGAAACCCGCATGTGGAGCATTCGTTTGTGTGGGATGCTCTACCAGGTTCATTCCTAGATAATGCACTGAAAGGGCACTAAGCATAGAGTGTGAAAACTGAGTTTCCTTGAGAGCTGCTTGGAAGCCTGATGGTGTGTGAAGTTAGTGAGCCAAATGGAGTTGTTCTCCCACAAGAACCACTCGGCTGATCCTTCTTCAATATGCCCTTCACCAACATGCAGTGTTTCCTTGATTGAATTAGCTCTCACACCAATATTTGCGTCTAGAGCCTTTGCATTGAGGGCTATCTGAAAACGGCTGTGGCGCTGAAGTTGCCTGTGAATGTGGAGTTGGTGGCATGTGAAACCCGCATGTGGAGCATTCGTTTGTGTGGGATGCTCTACCAGGTTCATTCCTAGATAATGCACTCAAAGGGCACTAAGCATAGAGTGTGAAAACTGAGTTTCCTTGAGAGCTGCTTGGAAGCCTGATGGTGTGTGAAGTTAGTGAGGCAAATGGAGTTGTTCTCCCACAAGAACCACTCGGCTGATCCTTCTTCAATATGCCCTTCACCAACATGCAGTGTTTCCTTGATTGAATTAGCTCTCACACCAATATTTGCGTCTAGAGCCTTTGCATTGAGGGCTATCTGAAAACGGCTGTGGCGCTGAAGTTGCCTGTGAATGTGGAGTTGGTGGCATGTGAAACCCGCATGTGGAGCATTCGTTTGTGTGGGATGCTCTACCAGGTTCATTTCAGTCCTAGCCCTACAAAGGGCACTAAGCATAGAGTGTGAAAACTGAGTTTCCTTGAGAGCTGCTTGGAAGCCTGATGGTGTGTGAAGTTAGTGAGCCAAATGGAGTTGTTCTCCCACAAGAACCACTCGGCTGATCCTTCTTCAATATGCCCTTCACCAACATGCAGTGTTTCCTTGATTGAATTAGCTCTCACACCAATATTTGCGTCTAGAGCCTTTGCATTGAGGGCTATCTGAAAACGGCTGTGGCGCTGAAGTTGCCTGTGAATGTGGAGTTGGTGGCATGTGAAACCCGCATGTGGAGCATTCGTTTGTGTGGGATGCTCTACCAGGTTCATTCCTAGATAATTCACTCAAAGGGCACTAAGCATAGAGTGTGAAAACTGAGTTTCCTTGAGAGCTGCTTGGAAGCCTGATGGTGTGTGAAGTTAGTGAGCCAAATGGAGTTTTTCTCCCACAAGAACCACTCGGCTGATCCTTCTTCAATATGCCCTTCACCAACATGCAGTGTTTCCTTGATTGAATTAGCTCTCACACCAATATTTGCGTCTAGAGCCTTTGCATTGAGGGCTATCTGAAAACGGCTGTGGCGCTGAAGTTGCCTGTGAATGTGGAGTTGGTGGCATGTGAAACCCGCATGTGGAGCATTCGTTTGTGTGGGATGCTCTACCAGGTTCATTCCTAGATAATGCACTCAAAGGGCACTAAGCATAGAGTGTGAAAACTGAGTTTCCTTGAGAGCTGCTTGGAAGCCTGATGGTGTGTGAAGTTAGTGAGCCAAATGGAGTTGTTCTCCCACAAGAACCACTCGGCTGATCCTTCTTCAATATGCCCTTCACCAACATGCAGTGTTTCCTTGATTGAATTAGCTCTCACACCAATATTTGCGTCTAGAGCCTTTGCATTGAGGGCTATCTGAAAACGGCTGTGGCGCTGAAGTTGCCTGTGAATGTGGAGTTGGTGGCATGTGAAACCCGCATGTGGAGCATTCGTTTGTGTGGGATGCTCTACCAGGTTCATTCCTAGATAATGCACTCAAAGGGCACTAAGCATAGAGTGTGAAAACTGAGTTTCCTTGAGAGCTGCTTGGAAGCCTGATGGTGTGTGAAGTTAGTGAGCCAAATGGAGTTGTTCTCCCACAAGAACCACTCGGCTGATCCTTCTTCAATATGCCCTTCACCAACATGCAGTGTTTCCTTGATTGAATTAGCTCTCACACCAATATTTGCGTCTAGAGCCTTTGCATTGAGGGCTATCTGAAAACGGCTGTGGCGCTGAAGTTGCCTGTGAATGTGGAGTTGGTGGCATGTGAAACCCGCATGTGGAGCATTCGTTTGTGTGGGATGCTCTACCATGTTCATTCCTAGATAATGCACTCAAAGGGCACTAAGCATAGAGTGTGAAAACTGAGTTTCCTTGAGAGCTGCTTGGAAGCCTGATGGTGTGTGAAGTTAGTGAGCCAAATGGAGTTGTTCTCCCACAAGAAACACTCGGCTGATCCTTCTTCAATATGCCCTTCACCAACATGCAGTGTTTCCTTGATTGAATTAGCTCTCACACCAATATTTGCGTCTAGAGCCTTTGCATTGAGGGCTATCTGAAAACGGCTGTGGCGCTGAAGTTGCCTGTGAATGTGGAGTTGGTGGCATGTGAAACCCGCATGTGGAGCATTCGTTTCTGTGGGATGCTCTACCAGGTTCATTTCAGTCCTAGCCCTACAAAGGGCACTAAGCATAGAGTGTGAAAACTGAGTTTCCTTGAGAGCTGCTTGGAAGCCTGATGGTGTGTGAAGTTAGTGAGCCAAATGGAGTTGTTCTCCCACAAGAAACACTCGGCTGATCCTTCTTCAATATGCCCTTCACCAACATGCAGTGTTTCCTTGATTGAATTAGCTCTCACACCAATATTTGCGTCTAGAGCCTTTGCATTGAGGGCTATCTGAAAACGGCTGTGGCGCTGAAGTTGCCTGTGAATGTGGAGTTGGTGGCATGTGAAACCCGCATGTGGAGCATTCGTTTGTGTGGGATGCTCTACCAGGTTCATTCCTAGATAATGCACTCAAAGGGCACTAAGCATAGAGTGTGAAAACTGAGTTTCCTTGAGAGCTGCTTGGAAGCCTGATGGTGTGTGAAGTTAGTGAGCCAAATGGAGTTGTTCTCCCACAAGAACCACTCGGCTGATCCTTCTTCAATATGCCCTTCACCAACATGCAGTGTTTCCTTGATTGAATTAGCTCTCACACCAATATTTGCGTCTAGAGCCTTTGCATTGAGGGCTATTTGAAAACGGCTGTGGGGCTGAAGTTGCCTGTGAATGTGGAGTTGGTGGCATGTGAAACCCGCATGTGGAGCATTCGTTTGTGTGGGATGCTCTACCAGGTTCATTCCTAGATAATGCACTCAAAGGGCACTAAGCATAGAGTGTGAAAACTGAGTTTCCTTGAGAGCTGCTTGGAAGCCTGATGGTGTGTGAAGTTAGTGAGCCAAATGGAGTTGTTCTCCCACAAGAACCACTCGGCTGATCCTTCTTCAATATGCCCTTCACCAACATGCAGTGTTTCCTTGATTGAATTAGCTCTCACACCAATATTTGCGTCTAGAGCCTTTGCATTGAGGGCTATCTGAAAACGGCTGTGGCACTGAAGTTGCCTGTGAATGTGGAGTTGGTGGCATGTGAAACCCGCATGTGGAGCATTCGTTTGTGTGGGATGGTCTACCAGGTTCATTCCTAGATAATGCACTCAAAGGGCACTAAGCATAGAGTGTGAAAACTGAGTTTCCTTGAGAGCTGCTTGGAAGCCTGATGGTGTGTGAAGTTAGTGAGCCAAATGGAGTTGTTCTCCCACAAGAACCACTCGGCTGATCCTTCTTCAATATGCCCTTCACCAACATGCAGTGTTTCCTTGATTGAATTAGCTCTCACACCAATATTTGCGTCTAGAGCCTTTGCATTGAGGGCTATCTGAAAACGGCTGTGGCGCTGAAGTTGCCTGTGAATGTGGAGTTGGTGGCATGTGAAACCCGCATGTGGAGCATTCGTTTGTGTGGGATGCTCTACCAGGTTCATTCCTAGATAATGCACTCAAAGGGCACTAAGCATAGAGTGTGAAAACTGAGTTTCCTTGAGAGCTGCTTGGAAGCCTGATGGTGTGTGAAGTTAGTGAGTCAAATGGAGTTGTTCTCCCACAAGAACCACTCGGCTGATCCTTCTTCAATATGCCCTTCACCAACATGCAGTGTTTCCTTGATTGAATTAGCTCTCACACCAATATTTGCGTCTAGAGCCTTTGCATTGAGGGCTATCTGAAAACGGCTGTGGCGCTGAAGTTGCCTGTGAATGTGGAGTTGGTGGCATGTGAAACCCGCATGTGGAGCATTCGTTTGTGTGGGATGCTCTACCAGGTTCATTTCAGTCCTAGCCATACAAAGGGCACTAAGCATAGAGTGTGAAAACTGAGTTTCCTTGAGAGCTGCTTGGAAGCCTGATGGTGTGTGAAGTTAGTGAGCCAAATGGAGTTGTTCTCCCACAAGAAACACTCGGCTGATCCTTCTTCAATATGCCGTTCACCAACATGCAGTGTTTCCTTGATTGAATTAGCTCTCACACCAATATTTGCGTCTAGAGGCTTTGCATTGAGGGCTATCTGAAAATGGCTGTGGCGCTGAAGTTGCCTGTGAATGTGGAGTTGGTGGCATGTGAAACCCGCATGTGGAGCATTCGTTTGTGTGGGATGCTCTACCAGGTTCATTCCTAGATAATGCACTCAAAGGGCACTAAGCATAGAGTGTGAAAACTGAGTTTCCTTGAGAGCTGCTTGGAAGCCTGATGGTGTGTGAAGTTAGTGAGCCAAATGGAGTTGTTCTCCCACAAGAACCACTCGGCTGATCCTTCTTCAATATGCCCTTCACCAACATGCAGTGTTTCCTTGATTGAATTAGCTCTCACACCAATATTTGCGTCTAGAGCCTTTGCATTGAGGGCTATCTGAAAACGGCTGTGGCGCTGAAGTTGCCTGTGAATGTGGAGTTGGTGGCATGTGAAACCCGCATGTGGAGCATTCGTTTGTGTGGGATGTTCTACCAGGTTCATTCCTAGATAATGCACTCAAAGGGCACTAAGCATAGAGTGTGAAAACTGAGTTTCCTTGAGAGCTGCTTGGAAGCCTGATGGTGTGTGAAGTTAGTGAGCCAAATGGAGTTGTTCTCCCACAAGAACCACTCGGCTGATCCTTCTTCAATATGCCCTTCACCAACATGCAGTGTTTCCTTGATTGAATTAGCTCTCACACCAATATTTGCGTCTAGAGCCTTTGCATTGAGGGCTATCTGAAAACGGCTGTGGCGCTGAAGTTGCCTGTGAATGTGGAGTTGGTGGCATGTGAAACCCGCATGTGGAGCATTCGTTTGTGTGGGATGCTCTACCAGGTTCATTCCTAGATAATGCACTCAAAGGGCACTAAGCATAGAGTGTGAAAACTGAGTTTCCTTGAGAGCTGCTTGGAAGCCTGATGGTGTGTGAAGTTAGTGAGCCAAATGGAGTTGTTCTCCCACAAGAACCACTCGGCTGATCCTTCTTCAATATGCCCTTCACCAACATGCAGTGTTTCCTTGATTGAATTAGCTCTCACACCAATATTTGCGTCTAGAGCCTTTGCATTGAGGGCTATTTGAAAACGGCTGTGGCGCTGAAGTTGCCTGTGAATGTGGAGTTGGTGGCATGTGAAACCCGCATGTGGAGCATTCGTTTGTGTGGGATGCTCTACCAGGTTCATTCCTAGATAATGCACTCAAAGGGCACTAAGCATAGAGTGTGAAAACTGAGTTTCCTTGAGAGCTGCTTGGAAGCCTGATGGTGTGTGAAGTTAGTGAGCCAAATGGAGTTGTTCTCCCACAAGAACCACTCGGCTGATCCTTCTTCAATATGCCCTTCACCAACATGCAGTGTTTCCTTGATTGAATTAGCTCTCACACCAATATTTGCGTCTAGAGCCTTTGCATTGAGGGCTATCTGAAAACGGCTGTGGCACTGAAGTTGCCTGTGAATGTGGAGTTGGTGGCATGTGAAACCCGCATGTGGAGCAATCGTTTGTGTGGGATGGTCTACCAGGTTCATTCCTAGATAATGCACTCAAAGGGCACTAAGCATAGAGTGTGAAAACTGAGTTTCCTTGAGAGCTGCTTGGAAGCCTGATGGTGTGTGAAGTTAGTGAGCCAAATGGAGTTGTTCTCCCACAAGAACCACTCGGCTGATCCTTCTTCAATATGCCCTTCACCAACATGCAGTGTTTCCTTGATTGAATTAGCTCTCACACCAATATTTGCGTCTAGAGCCTTTGCATTGAGGGCTATCTGAAAACGGCTGTGGCGCTGAAGTTGCCT
Organism: Ochotona princeps; assembly: GCF_030435755.1. Lineage (NCBI taxonomy): Eukaryota > Metazoa > Chordata > Mammalia > Lagomorpha > Ochotonidae > Ochotona > Ochotona princeps. The sequence continues at coordinate 15,380 of NW_026701657.1, forward strand.
GTGAATGTGGAGTTGGTGGCATGTGAAACCCGCATGTGGAGCATTCGTTTGTGTGGGATGCTCTACCAGGTTCATTCCTAGATAATGCACTCAAAGGGCACTAAGCATAGAGTGTGAAAACTGAGTTTCCTTGAGAGCTGCTTGGAAGCCTGATGGTGTGTGAAGTTAGTGAGTCAAATGGAGTTGTTCTCCCACAAGAACCACTCGGCTGATCCTTCTTCAATATGCCCTTCACCAACATGCAGTGTTTCCTTGATTGAATTAGCTCTCACACCAATATTTGCGTCTAGAGCCTTTGCATTGAGGGCTATCTGAAAACGGCTGTGGCGCTGAAGTTGCCTGTGAATGTGGAGTTGGTGGCATGTGAAACCCGCATGTGGAGCATTCGTTTGTGTGGGATGCTCTACCAGGTTCATTTCAGTCCTAGCCATACAAAGGGCACTAAGCATAGAGTGTGAAAACTGAGTTTCCTTGAGAGCTGCTTGGAAGCCTGATGGTGTGTGAAGTTAGTGAGCCAAATGGAGTTGTTCTCCCACAAGAAACACTCGGCTGATCCTTCTTCAATATGCCGTTCACCAACATGCAGTGTTTCCTTGATTGAATTAGCTCTCACACCAATATTTGCGTCTAGAGCCTTTGCATTGAGGGCTATCTGAAAACGGCTGTGGCGCTGAAGTTGCCTGTGAATGTGGAGTTGGTGGCATGTGAAACCCGCATGTGGAGCATTCGTTTGTGTGGGATGCTCTACCAGGTTCATTCCTAGATAATGCACTCAAAGGGCACTAAGCATAGAGTGTGAAAACTGAGTTTCCTTGAGAGCTGCTTGGAAGCCTGATGGTGTGTGAAGTTAGTGAGCCAAATGGAGTTGTTCTCCCACAAGAACCACTCGGCTGATCCTTCTTCAATATGCCCTTCACCAACATGCAGTGTTTCCTTGATTGAATTAGCTCTCACACCAATATTTGCGTCTAGAGCCTTTGCATTGAGGGCTATCTGAAAACGGCTGTGGCGCTGAAGTTGCCTGTGAATGTGGAGTTGGTGGCATGTGAAACCCGCATGTGGAGCATTCGTTTGTGTGGGATGTTCTACCAGGTTCATTCCTAGATAATGCACTCAAAGGGCACTAAGCATAGAGTGTGAAAACTGAGTTTCCTTGAGAGCTGCTTGGAAGCCTGATGGTGTATGAAGTTAGTGAGCCAAATGGAGTTGTTCTCCCACAAGAACCACTCGGCTGATCCTTCTTCAATATGCCCTTCACCAACATGCAGTGTTTCCTTGATTGAATTAGCTCTCACACCAATATTTGCGTCTAGAGCCTTTGCATTGAGGGCTATTTGAAAACGGCTGTGGCGCTGAAGTTGCCTGTGAATGTGGAGTTGGTGGCATGTGAAACCCGCATGTGGAGCATTCGTTTGTGTGGGATGCTCTACCAGGTTCATTCCTAGATAATGCACTCAAAGGGCACTAAGCATAGAGTGTGAAAACTGAGTTTCCTTGAGAGCTGCTTGGAAGCCTGATGGTGTGTGAAGTTAGTGAGCCAAATGGAGTTGTTCTCCCACAAGAACCACTCGGCTGATCCTTCTTCAATATGCCCTTCACCAACATGCAGTGTTTCCTTGATTGAATTAGCTCTCACACCAATATTTGCGTCTAGAGCCTTTGCATTGAGGGCTATCTGAAAACGGCTGTGGCGCTGAAGTTGCCTGTGAATGTGGAGTTGGTGGCATGTGAAACCCGCATGTGGAGCATTCGTTTCTGTGGGATGCTCTACCAGGTTCATTTCAGTCCTAGCCCTACAAAGGGCACTAAGCATAGAGTGTGAAAACTGAGTTTCCTTGAGAGCTGCTTGGAAGCCTGATGGTGTGTGAAGTTAGTGAGCCAAATGGAGTTGTTCTCCCACAAGAACCACTCGGCTGATCCTTCTTCAATATGCCCTTCACCAACATGCAGTGTTTCCTTGATTGAATTACCTCTCACACCAATATTTGCGTCTAGAGCCTTTGCATTGAGGGCTATCTGAAAACGGCTGTGGCGCTGAAGTTGCCTGTGAATGTGGAGTTGGTGGCATGTGAAACCCGCATGTGGAGCATTCGTTTGTGTGGGATGCTCTACCAGGTTCATTTCAGTCCTAGCCATACAAAGGGCACTAAGCATAGAGTGTGAAAACTGAGTTTCCTTGAGAGCTGCTTGGAAGCCTGATGGTGTGTGAAGTTAGTGAGCCAAATGGAGTTGTTCTCCCACAAGAACCACTCGGCTGATCCTTCTTCAATATGCCCTTCACCAACATGCAGTGTTTCCTTGATTGAATTAGCTCTCACACCAATATTTGCGTCTAGAGCCTTTGCATTGAGGGCTATCTGAAAACGGCTGTGGCGCTGAAGTTGCCTGTGAATGTGGAGTTGGTGGCATGTGAAACCCGCATGTGGAGCATTCGTTTGTGTGGGATGCTCTACCAGGTTCATTCCTAGATAATGCACTCATGGGCACTAAGCATAGAGTGTGAAAACTGAGTTTCCTTGAGAGCTGCTTGGAAGCCTGATGGTGTGTGAAGTTAGTGAGCCAAATGGAGTTGTTCTCCCACAAGAACCACTCGGCTGATCCTTCTTCAATATGCCCTTCACCAACATGCAGTGTTTCCTTGATTGAATTAGCTCTCACACCAATATTTGCGTCTAGAGCCTTTGCATTGAGGGCTATTTGAAAACGGCTGTGGCGCTGAAGTTGCCTGTGAATGTGGAGTTGGTGGCATGTGAAACCCGCATGTGGAGCATTCGTTTGTGTGGGATGCTCTACCAGGTTCATTCCTAGTTAATGCACTCAAAGGGCACTAAGCATAGAGTGTGAAAACTGAGTTTCCTTGAGAGCTGCTTGGAAGCCTGATGGTGTGTGAAGTTAGTGAGCCAAATGGAGTTGTTCTCCCACAAGAACCACTCGGCTGATCCTTCTTCAATATGCCCTTCACCAACATGCAGTGTTTCCTTGATTGAATTAGCTCTCACACCAATATTTGCGTCTAGAGCCTTTGCATTGAGGGCTATCTGAAAAAGGCTGTGGCACTGAAGTTGCCTGTGAATGTGGAGTTGGTGGCATGTGAAACCCGCATGTGGAGCATTCGTTTGTGTGGGATGCTCTACCAGGTTCATTCCTAGATAATGCACTCAAAGGGCACTAAGCATAGAGTGTGAAAACTGAGTTTCCTTGAGAGCTGCTTGGAAGCCTGATGGTGTGTGAAGTTAGTGAGCCAAATGGAGTTGTTCTCCCACAAGAACCACTTGGCTGATCCTTCTTCAATATGCCCTTCACCAACATGCAGTGTTTCCTTGATTGAATTAGCTCTCACACCAATATTTGCGTCTAGAGCCTTTGCATTGAGGGCTATCTGAAAACGGCTGTGGCGCTGAAGTTGCCTGTGAATGTGGAGTTGGTGGCATGTGAAACCCGCATGTGGAGCATTCGTTTCTGTGGGATGCTCTACCCGGTTCATTTCAGTCCTAGCCATACAAAGGGCACTAAGCATAGAGTGTGAAAACTGAGTTTCCTTGAGAGCTGCTTGGAAGCCTGATGGTGTGTGAAGTTAGTGAGCCAAATGGAGTTGTTCTCCCACAAGAACCACTCGGCTGATCCTTCTTCAATATGCCCTTCACCAACATGCAGTGTTTCCTTGATTGAATTAGCTCTCACACCAATATTTGCGTCTAGAGCCTATGCATTGAGGGCTATTTGAAAACGGCTGTGGCGCTGAAGTTGCCTGTGAATGTGGAGTTGGTGGCATGTGAAACCCGCATGTGGAGCATTCGTTTGTGTGGGATGCTCTACCAGGTTCATTCCTAGATAATGCACTCAAAGGGCACTAAGCATAGAGTGTGAAAACTGAGTTTCCTTGAGAGCTGCTTGGAAGCCTGATGGTGTGTGAAGTTAGTGAGCCAAATGGAGTTGTTCTCCCACAAGAACCACTCGGCTGATCCTTCTTCAATATGCCCTTCACCAACATGCAGTGTTTCCTTGATTGAATTAGCTCTCACACCAATATTTGCGTCTAGAGCCTTTGCATTGAGGGCTATCTGAAAACGGCTGTGGCACTGAAGTTGCCTGTGAATGTGGAGTTGGTGGCATGTGAAACCCGCATGTGGAGCATTCGTTTGTGTGGGATGCTCTACCAGGTTCATTCCTAGATAATGCACTCAAAGGGCACTAAGCATAGAGTGTGAAAACTGAGTTTCCTTGAGAGCTGCTTGGAAGCCTGATGGTGTGTGAAGTTAGTGAGCCAAATGGAGTTGTTCTCCCACAAGAACCACTCGGCTGATCCTTCTTCAATATGCCCTTCACCAACATGCAGTGTTTCCTTGATTGAATTAGCTCTCACACCAATATTTGCGTCTAGAGCCTTTGCATTGAGGGCTATCTGAAAACGGCTGTGGCGCTGAAGTTGCCTGTGAATGTGGAGTTGGTGGCATGTGAAACCCGCATGTGGAGAATTCGTTTGTGTGGGATGCTCTACCAGGTTCATTTCAGTCCTAGCCATACAAAGGGCACTAAGCATAGAGTGTGAAAACTGAGTTTCCTTGAGAGCTGCTTGGAAGCCTGATGGTGTGTGAAGTTAGTGAGCCAAATGGAGTTGTTCTCCCACAAGAACCACTCGGCTGATCCTTCTTCAATATGCCCTTCACCAACATGCAGTGTTTCCTTGATTGAATTAGCTCTCACACCAATATTTGCGTCTAGAGCCTTTGCATTGAGGGCTATCTGAAAACGGCTGTGGCGCTGAAGTTGCCTGTGAATGTGGAGTTGGTGGCATGTGAAACCCGCATGTGGAGCATTCGTTTGTGTGGGATGCTCTACCAGGTTAATTTCAGTCCTAGCCATACAAAGGGCACTAAGCATAGAGTGTGAAAACTGAGTTTCCTTGAGAGCTGCTTGGAAGCCTGATGGTGTGTGAAGTTAGTGAGCCAAATGGAGTTGTTCTCCCACAAGAACCACTCGGCTGATCCTTCTTCAATATGCCCTTCACCAACATGCAGTGTTTCCTTGATTGAATTAGCTCTCACACCAATATTTGCGTCTAGAGCCTTTGCATTGAGGGCTATTTGAAAACGGCTGTGGCGCTGAAGTTGCCTGTAAATGTGGAGTTGGTGGCATGTGAAACCCGCATGTGGAGCATTCGTTTGTGTGGGATGCTCTACCAGGTTCATTCCTAGATAATGCACTCAAAGGGCACTAAGCATAGAGTGTGAAAACTGAGTTTCCTTGAGAGCTGCTTGGAAGCCTGATGGTGTGTGAAGTTAGTGAGCCAAATGGAGTTGTTCTCCCACAAGAACCACTCGGCTGATCCTTCTTCAATATGCCCTTCACCAACATGCAGTGTTTCCTTGATTGAATTAGCTCTCACACCAATATTTGCGTCTAGAGCCTTTGCATTGAGGGCTATCTGAAAACGGCTGTGGCACTGAAGTTGCCTGTGAATGTGGAGTTGGTGGCATGTGAAACCCGCATGTGGAGCATTCGTTTGTGTGGGATGGTCTACCAGGTTCATTCCTAGATAATGCACTCAAAGGGCACTAAGCATAGAGTGTGAAAACTGAGCTTCCTTGAGAGCTGCTTGGAAGCCTGATGGTGTGTGAAGTTAGTGAGCCAAATGGAGTTGTTCTCCCACAAGAACCACTCGGCTGATCCTTCTTCAATATGCCCTTCACCAACATGCAGTGTTTCCTTGATTGAATTAGCTCTCACACCAATATTTGCGTCTAGAGCCTTTGCATTGAGGGCTATCTGAAAACGGCTGTGGCACTGAAGTTGCCTGTGAATGTGGAGTTGGTGGCATGTGAAACCCGCATGTGGAGCATTCGTTTGTGTGGGATGGTCTACCAGGTTCATTCCTAGATAATGCACTCAAAGGGCACTAAGCATAGAGTGTGAAAACTGAGTTTCCTTGAGAGCTGCTTGGAAGCCTGATGGTGTGTGAAGTTAGTGAGCCAAATGGAGTTGTTCTCCCACAAGAACCACTCGGCTGATCCTTCTTCAATATGCCCTTCACCAACATGCAGTGTTTCCTTGATTGAATTAGCTCTCACACCAATATTTGCGTCTAGAGCCTTTGCATTGAGGGCTATCTGAAAACGGCTGTGGCGCTGAAGTTGCCTGTGAATGTGGAGTTGGTGGCATGTGAAACCCGCATGTGGAGAATTCGTTTGTGTGGGATGCTCTACCAGGTTCATTTCAGTCCTAGCCATACAAAGGGCACTAAGCATAGAGTGTGAAAACTGAGTTTCCTTGAGAGCTGCTTGGAAGCCTGATGGTGTGTGAAGTTAGTGAGCCAAATGGAGTTGTTCTCCCACAAGAACCACTCGGCTGATCCTTCTTCAATATGCCCTTCACCAACATGCAGTGTTTCCTTGATTGAATTAGCTCTCACACCAATATTTGCGTCTAGAGCCTTTGCATTGAGGGCTATCTGAAAACGGCTGTGGCGCTGAAGTTGCCTGTGAATGTGGAGTTGGTGGCATGTGAAACCCGCATGTGGAGCATTCGTTTGTGTGGGATGCTCTACCAGGTTCATTCCTAGATAATGCACTCAAAGGGCACTAAGCATGGAGTGTGAAAACTGAGTTTCCTTGAGAGCTGCTTGGAAGCCTGATGGTGTGTGAAGTTAGTGAGGCAAATGGAGTTGTTCTCCCACAAGAACCACTCGGCTGATCCTTCTTCAATATGCCCTTCACCAACATGCAGTGTTTCCTTGATTGAATTAGCTCTCACACCAATATTTGCGTCTAGAGCCTTTGCATTGAGGGCTATCTGAAAACGGCTGTGGCGCTGAAGTTGCCTGTGAATGTGGAGTTGGTGGCATGTGAAACCCGCATGTGGAGCATTCGTTTGTGTGGGATGCTCTACCAGGTTCATTTCAGTCCTAGCCATACAAAGGGCACTAAGCATAGAGTGTGAAAACTGAGTTTCCTTGAGAGCTGCTTGGAAGCCTGATGGTGTGTGAAGTTAGTGAGCCAAATGGAGTTGTTCTCCCACAAGAACCACTCGGCTGATCCTTCTTCAATATGCCCTTCACCAACATGCAGTGTTTCCTTGATTGAATTACCTCTCACACCAACATTTGCGTCTAGAGCCTTTGCATTGAGGGCTATCTGAAAACGGCTGTGGCGCTGAAGTTGCCTGTGAATGTGGAGTTGGTGGCATGTGAAACCCGCATGTGGAGCATTCGTTTGTGTGGGATGCTCTACCAGGTTCATTTCAGTCCTAGCCCTACAAAGGGCACTAAGCATAGAGTGTGAAAACTGAGTTTCCTTGAGAGCTGCTTGGAAGCCTGATGGTGTGTGAAGTTAGTGAGCCAAATGGAGTTGTTCTCCCACAAGAACCACTCGGCTGATCCTTCTTCAATATGCCCTTCACCAACATGCAGTGTTTCCTTGATTGAATTAGCTCTCACACCAATATTTGCGTCTAGAGCCTTTGCATTGAGGGCTATCTGAAAACGGCTGTGGCGCTGAAGTTGCCTGTGAATGTGGAGTTGGTGGCATGTGAAACCCGCATGTGGAGCATTCGTTTCTGTGGGATGCTCTACCAGGTTCATTCCTAGATAATGCACTCAAAGGGCACTAAGCATAGAGTGTGAAAACTGAGTTTCCTTGAGAGCTGCTTGGAAGCCTGATGGTGTGTGAAGTTAGTGAGCCAAATGGAGTTGTTCTCCCACAAGAACCACTCGGCTGATCCTTCTTCAATATGCCCTTCACCAACATGCAGTGTTTCCTTGATTGAATTAGCTCTCACACCAATATTTGCGTCTAGAGCCTTTGCATTGAGGGCTATCTGAAAACGGCTGTGGCGCTGAAGTTGCCTGTGAATGTGGAGTTGGTGGCATGTGAAACCCGCATGTGGAGCATTCGTTTGTGTGGGATGCTCTACCAGGTTCATTTCAGTCCTAGCCCTACAAAGGGCACTAAGCATAGAGTGTGAAAACTGAGTTTCCTTGAGAGCTGCTTGGAAGCCTGATGGTGTGTGAAGTTAGTGAGCCAAATGGAGTTGTTCTCCCACAAGAACCACTCGGCTGATCCTTCTTCAATATGCCCTTCACCAACATGCAGTGTTTCCTTGATTGAATTAGCTCTCACACCAATATTTGCGTCTAGAGCCTTTGCATTGAGGGCTATTTGAAAACGGCTGTGGCGCTGAAGTTGCCTGTGAATGTGGAGTTGGTGGCATGTGAAACCCGCATGTGGAGCATTCGTTTGTGTGGGATGCTCTACCAGGTTCATTCCTAGATAATGCACTCAAAGGGCACTAAGCATAGAGTGTGAAAACTGAGTTTCCTTGAGAGCTGCTTGGAAGCCTGATGGTGTGTGAAGTTAGTGAGCCAAATGGAGTTGTTCTCCCACAAGAACCACTCGGCTGATCCTTCTTCAATATGCCCTTCACCAACATGCAGTGTTTCCTTGATTGAATTAGCTCTCACACCAATATTTGCGTCTAGAGCCTTTGCATTGAGGGCTATCTGAAAACGGCTGTGGCGCTGAAGTTGCCTGTGAATGTGGAGTTGGTGGCATGTGAAACCCGCATGTGGAGCATTCGTTTCTGTGGGATGCTCTACCAGGTTCATTTCAGTCCTAGCCATACAAAGGGCACTAAGCATAGAGTGTGAAAACTGAGTTTCCTTGAGAGCTGCTTGGAAGCCTGATGGTGTGTGAAGTTAGTGAGCCAAATGGAGTTGTTCTCCCACAAGAACCACTCGGCTGATCCTTCTTCAATATGCCCTTCACCAACATGCAGTGTTTCCTTGATTGAATTAGCTCTCACACCAATATTTGCGTCTAGAGCCTTTGCATTGAGGGCTATCTGAAAACGGCTGTGGCGCTGAAGTTGCCTGTGAATGTGGAGTTGGTGGCATGTGAAACCCGCATGTGGAGCATTCGTTTGTGTGGGATGCTCTACCAGGTTCATTTCAGTCCTAGCCATACAAAGGGCACTAAGCATAGAGTGTGAAAACTGAGTTTCCTTGAGAGCTGCTTGGAAGCCTGATGGTGTGTGAAGTTAGTGAGCCAAATGGAGTTGTTCTCCCACAAGAACCACTCGGCTGATCCTTCTTCAATATGCCCTTCACCAACATGCAGTGTTTCCTTGATTGAATTAGCTCTCACACCAATATTTGCGTCTAGAGCCTTTGCATTGAGGGCTATCTGAAAAAGGCTGAGGCGCTGAAGTTGCCTGTGAATGTGGAGTTGGTGGCATGTGAAACCCGCATGTGGAGCATTCGTTTCTGTGGGATGCTCTACCAGGTTCATTCCTAGATAATGCACTCAAAGGGCACTAAGCATAGAGTGTGAAAACTGAGTTTCCTTGAGAGCTGCTTGGAAGCCTGATGGTGTGTGAAGTTAGTGAGCCAAATGGAGTTGTTCTCCCACAAGAACCACTCGGCTGATCCTTCTTCAATATGCCCTTCACCAACATGCAGTGTTTCCTTGATTGAATTACCTCTCACACCAACATTTGCGTCTAGAGCCTTTGCATTGAGGGCTATCTGAAAACGGCTGTGGCGCTGAAGTTGCCTGTGAATGTGGAGTTGGTGGCATGTGAAACCCGCATGTGGAGCATTCGTTTGTGTGGGATGCTCTACCAGGTTCATTTCAGTCCTAGCCCTACAAAGGGCACTAAGCATAGAGTGTGAAAACTGAGTTTCCTTGAGAGCTGCTTGGAAGCCTGATGGTGTGTGAAGTTAGTGAGCCAAATGGAGTTGTTCTCCCACAAGAACCACTCGGCTGATCCTTCTTCAATATGCCCTTCACCAACATGCAGTGTTTCCTTGATTGAATTAGCTCTCACACCAATATTTGCGTCTAGAGCCTTTGCATTGAGGGCTATCTGAAAACGGCTGTGGCGCTGAAGTTGCCTGTGAATGTGGAGTTGGTGGCATGTGAAACCCGCATGTGGAGCATTCGTTTGTGTGGGATGCTCTACCAGGTTCATTTCAGTCCTAGCCATACAAAGGGCACTAAGCATAGAGTGTGAAAACTGAGTTTCCTTGAGAGCTGCTTGGAAGCCTGATGGTGTGTGAAGTTAGTGAGCCAAATGGAGTTGTTCTCCCACAAGAACCACTCGGCTGATCCTTCTTCAATATGCCCTTCACCAACATGCAGTGTTTCCTTGATTGAATTAGCTCTCACACCAATATTTGCGTCTAGAGCCTTTGCATTGAGGGCTATCTGAAAACGGCTGTGGCGCTGAAGTTGCCTGTGAATGTGGAGTTGGTGGCATGTGAAACCCGCATGTGGAGCATTCGTTTCTGTGGGATGCTCTACCAGGTTCATTCCTAGATAATGCACTCAAAGGGCACTAAGCATAGAGTGTGAAAACTGAGTTTCCTTGAGAGCTGCTTGGAAGCCTGATGGTGTGTGAAGTTAGTGAGCCAAATGGAGTTGTTCTCCCACAAGAACCACTCGGCTGATCCTTCTTCAATATGCCCTTCACCAACATGCAGTGTTTCCTTGATTGAATTACCTCTCACACCAACATTTGCGTCTAGAGCCTTTGCATTGAGGGCTATCTGAAAACGGCTGTGGCGCTGAAGTTGCCTGTGAATGTGGAGTTGGTGGAATGTGAAACCCGCATGTGGAGCATTCGTTTCTGTGGGATGCTCTACCAGGTTCATTCCTAGATAATGCACTCAAAGGGCACTAAGCATAGAGTGTGAAAACTGAGTTTCCTTGAGAGCTGCTTGGAAGCCTGATGGTGTGTGAAGTTAGTGAGCCAAATGGAGTTGTTCTCCCACAAGAACCACTCGGCTGATCCTTCTTCAATATGCCCTTCACCAACATGCAGTGTTTCCTTGATTGAATTAGCTCTCACACCAATATTTGCGTCTAGAGCCTTTGCATTGAGGGCTATCTGAAAACGGCTGTGGCGCTGAAGTTGCCTGTGAATGTGGAGTTGGTGGCATGTGAAACCCGCATGTGGAGCATTCGTTTCTGTGGGATGCTCTACCAGGTTCATTTCAGTCCTAGCCCTACAAAGGGCACTAAGCATAGAGTGTGAAAACTGAGTTTCCTTGAGAGCTGCTTGGAAGCCTGATGGTGTGTGAAGTTAGTGAGCCAAATGGAGTTGTTCTCCCACAAGAACCACTCGGCTGATCCTTCTTCAATATGCCCTTCACCAACATGCAGTGTTTCCTTGATTGAATTAGCTCTCACACCAATATTTGCGTCTAGAGCCTTTGCATTGAGGGCTATTTGAAAACGGCTGTGGCGCTGAAGTTGCCTGTGAATGTGGAGTTGGTGGCATGTGAAACCCGCATGTGGAGCATTCGTTTGTGTGGGATGCTCTACCAGGTTCATTCCTAGATAATGCACTCAAAGGGCACTAAGCATAGAGTGTGAAAACTGAGTTTCCTTGAGAGCTGCTTGGAAGCCTGATGGTGTGTGAAGTTAGTGAGCCAAATGGAGTTGTTCTCCCACAAGAACCACTCGGCTGATCCTTCTTCAATATGCCCTTCACCAACATGCAGTGTTTCCTTGATTGAATTAGCTCTCACACCAATATTTGCGTCTAGAGCCTTTGCATTGAGGGCTATCTGAAAACGGCTGTGGCGCTGAAGTTGCCTGTGAATGTGGAGTTGGTGGCATGTGAAACCCGCATGTGGAGCATTCGTTTGTGTGGGATGCTCTACCAGGTTCATTTCAGTCCTAGCCATACAAAGGGCACTAAGCATAGAGTGTGAAAACTGAGTTTCCTTGAGAGCTGCTTGGAAGCCTGATGGTGTGTGAAGTTAGTGAGCCAAATGGAGTTGTTCTCCCACAAGAACCACTCGGCTGATCCTTCTTCAATATGCCCTTCACCAACATGCAGTGTTTCCTTGATTGAATTAGCTCTCACACCAATATTTGCGTCTAGAGCCTTTGCATTGAGGGCTATCTGAAAACGGCTGTGGCGCTGAAGTTGCCTGTGAATGTGGAGTTGGTGGCATGTGAAACCCGCATGTGGAGCATTCGTTTCTGTGGGATGCTCTACCAGGTTCATTCCTAGATAATGCACTCAAAGGGCACTAAGCATAGAGTGTGAAAACTGAGTTTCCTTGAGAGCTGCTTGGAAGCCTGATGGTGTGTGAAGTTAGTGAGCCAAATGGAGTTGTTCTCCCACAAGAACCACTCGGCTGATCCTTCTTCAATATGCCCTTCACCAACATGCAGTGTTTCCTTGATTGAATTACCTCTCACACCAACATTTGCGTCTAGAGCCTTTGCATTGAGGGCTATCTGAAAACGGCTGTGGCGCTGAAGTTGCCTGTGAATGTGGAGTTGGTGGCATGTGAAACCCGCATGTGAAGCATTCGTTTCTGTGGGATGCTCTACCAGGTTCATTTCAGTCCTAGCCCTACAAAGGGCACTAAGCATAGAGTGTGAAAACTGAGTTTCCTTGAGAGCTGCTTGGAAGCCTGATGGTGTGTGAAGTTAGTGAGCCAAATGGAGTTGTTCTCCCACAAGAACCACTCGGCTGATCCTTCTTCAATATGCCCTTCACCAACATGCAGTGTTTCCTTGATTGAATTAGCTCTCACACCAATATTTGCGTCTAGAGCCTTTGCATTGAGGGCTATCTGAAAACGGCTGTGGCGCTGAAGTTGCCTGTGAATGTGGAGTTGGTGGCATGTGAAACCCGCATGTGGAGCATTCGTTTGTGTGGGATGCTCTACCAGGTTCATTTCAGTCCTAGCCATACAAAGGGCACTAAGCATAGAGTGTGAAAACTGAGTTTCCTTGAGAGCTGCTTGGAAGCCTGATGGTGTGTGAAGTTAGTGAGCCAAATGGAGTTGTTCTCCCACAAGAACCACTCGGCTGATCCTTCTTCAATATGCCCTTCACCAACATGCAGTGTTTCCTTGATTGAATTAGCTCTCACACCAATATTTGCGTCTAGAGCCTTTGCATTGAGGGCTATCTGAAAACGGCTGTGGCGCTGAAGTTGCCTGTGAATGTGGAGTTGGTGGCATGTGAAACCCGCATGTGGAGCATTCGTTTCTGTGGGATGCTCTACCAGGTTCATTCCTAGATAATGCACTCAAAGGGCACTAAGCATAGAGTGTGAAAACTGAGTTTCCTTGAGAGCTGCTTGGAAGCCTGATGGTGTGTGAAGTTAGTGAGCCAAATGGAGTTGTTCTCCCACAAGAACCACTCGGCTGATCCTTCTTCAATATGCCCTTCACCAACATGCAGTGTTTCCTTGATTGAATTACCTCTCACACCAACATTTGCGTCTAGAGCCTTTGCATTGAGGGCTATCTGAAAACGGCTGTGGCGCTGAAGTTGCCTGTGAATGTGGAGTTGGTGGCATGTGAAACCCGCATGTGGAGCATTCGTTTCTGTGGGATGCTCTACCAGGTTCATTCCTAGATAATGCACTCAAAGGGCACTAAGCATAGAGTGTGAAAACTGAGTTTCCTTGAGAGCTGCTTGGAAGCCTGATGGTGTGTGAAGTTAGTGAGCCAAATGGAGTTGTTCTCCCACAAGAACCACTCGGCTGATCCTTCTTCAATATGCCCTTCACCAACATGCAGTGTTTCCTTGATTGAATTAGCTCTCACACCAATATTTGCGTCTAGAGCCTTTGCATTGAGGGCTATCTGAAAACGGCTGTGGCGCTGAAGTTGCCTGTGAATGTGGAGTTGGTGGCATGTGAAACCCGCATGTGGAGCATTCGTTTCTGTGGGATGCTCTACCAGGTTCATTTCAGTCCTAGCCCTACAAAGGGCACTAAGCATAGAGTGTGAAAACTGAGTTTCCTTGAGAGCTGCTTGGAAGCCTGATGGTGTGTGAAGTTAGTGAGCCAAATGGAGTTGTTCTCCCACAAGAACCACTCGGCTGATCCTTCTTCAATATGCCCTTCACCAACATGCAGTGTTTCCTTGATTGAATTAGCTCTCACACCAATATTTGCGTCTAGAGCCTTTGCATTGAGGGCTATTTGAAAACGGCTGTGGCGCTGAAGTTGCCTGTGAATGTGGAGTTGGTGGCATGTGAAACCCGCATGTGGAGCATTCGTTTGTGTGGGATGCTCTACCAGGTTCATTCCTAGATAATGCACTCAAAGGGCACTAAGCATAGAGTGTGAAAACTGAGTTTCCTTGAGAGCTGCTTGGAAGCCTGATGGTGTGTGAAGTTAGTGAGCCAAATGGAGTTGTTCTCCCACAAGAACCACTCGGCTGATCCTTCTTCAATATGCCCTTCACCAACATGCAGTGTTTCCTTGATTGAATTAGCTCTCACACCAATATTTGCGTCTAGAGCCTTTGCATTGAGGGCTATCTGAAAACGGCTGTGGCGCTGAAGTTGCCTGTGAATGTGGAGTTGGTGGCATGTGAAACCCGCATGTGGAGCATTCGTTTCTGTGGGATGCTCTACCAGGTTCATTCCTAGATAATGCACTCAAAGGGCACTAAGCATAGAGTGTGAAAACTGAGTTTCCTTGAGAGCTGCTTGGAAGCCTGATGGTGTGTGAAGTTAGTGAGCCAAATGGAGTTGTTCTCCCACAAGAACCACTCGGCTGATCATTCTTCAATATGCCCTTCACCAACATGCAGTGTTTCCTTGATTGAATTAGCTCTCACACCAATATTTGCGTCTAGAGCCTTTGCATTGAGGGCTATTTGAAAACGGCTGTGGCGCTGAAGTTGCCTGTGAATGTGGAGTTGGTGGCATGTGAAACCCGAATGTGGAGCATTCGTTTGTGTGGGATGCTCTACCAGGTTCATTCCTAGATAATGCACTCAAAGGGCACTAAGCATAGAGTGTGAAAACTGAGTTTCCTTGAGAGCTGCTTGGAAGCCTGATGGTGTGTGAAGTTACTGAGCCAAATGGAGTTGTTCTCCCACAAGAACCACTCGGCTGATCCTTCTTCAATATGCCCTTCACCAACATGCAGTGTTTCCTTGATTGAATTAGCTCTCACACCAATATTTGCGTCTAGAGCCTTTGCATTGAGGGCTATCTGAAAACGGCTGTGGCGCTGAAGTTGCCTGTGAATGTGGAGTTGGTGGCATGTGAAACCCGCATGTGGAGCATTCGTTTGTGTGGGATGCTCTACCAGGTTCATTTCAGTCCTAGCCATACAAAGGGCACTAAGCATAGAGTGTGAAAACTGAGTTTCCTTGAGAGCTGCTTGGAAGCCTGATGGTGTGTGAAGTTAGTGAGCCAAATGGAGTTGTTCTCCCACAAGAACCACTCGGCTGATCCTTCTTCAATATGCCCTTCACCAACATGCAGTGTTTCCTTGATTGAATTAGCTCTCACACCAATATTTGCGTCTAGAGCCTTTGCATTGAGGGCTATCTGAAAACGGCTGTGGCGCTGAAGTTGCCTGTGAATGTGGAGTTGGTGGCATGTGAAACCCGCATGTGGAGCATTCGTTTGTGTGGGATGCTCTACCAGGTTCATTTCAGTCCTAGCCATACAAAGGGCACTAAGCATAGAGTGTGAAAACTGAGTTTCCTTGAGAGCTGCTTGGAAGCCTGATGGTGTGTGAAGTTAGTGAGCCAAATGGAGTTGTTCTCCCACAAGAACCACTCGGCTGATCCTTCTTCAATATGCCCTTCACCAACATGCAGTGTTTCCTTGATTGAATTAGCTCTCACACCAATATTTGCGTCTAGAGCCTTTGCATTGAGGGCTATCTGAAAAAGGCTGAGGCGCTGAAGTTGCCTGTGAATGTGGAGTTGGTGGCATGTGAAACCCGCATGTGGAGCATTCGTTTGTGTGGGATGCTCTACCAGGTTCATTCCTAGATAATGCACTCAAAGGGCACTAAGCATAGAGTGTGAAAACTGAGTTTCCTTGAGAGCTGCTTGGAAGCCTGATGGTGTGTGAAGTTAGTGAGGCAAATGGAGTTGTTCTCCCACAAGAACCACTCGGCTGATCCTTCTTCAATATGCCCTTCACCAACATGCAGTGTTTCCTTGATTGAATTAGCTCTCACACCAATATTTGCGTCTAGAGCCTTTGCATTGAGGGCTATCTGAAAACGGCTGTGGCGCTGAAGTTGCCTGTGAATGTGGAGTTGGTGGCATGTGAAACCCGCATGTGGAGCATTCGTTTGTGTGGGATGCTCTACCAGGTTCAGTCCTAGATAATGCACTCAAAGGGCACTAAGCATAGAGTGTGAAAACTGAGTTTCCTTGAGAGCTGCTTGGAAGCCTGATGGCGTGTGAAGTTAGTGAGCCAAATGGAGTTGTTCTCCCACAAGAACCACTCGGCTGATCCTTCTTCAATATGCCCTTCACCAACATGCAGTGTTTCCTTGATTGAATTAGCTCTCACACCAATATTTGCGTCTAGAGCCTTTGCATTGAGGGCTATCTGAAAACGGCTGTGGCGCTGAAGTTGCCTGTGAATGTGGAGTTGGTGGCATGTGAAACCCGCATGTGGAGCATTCGTTTGTGTGGGATGCTCTACCAGGTTCATTTCATTCCTAGCCATACAAAGGGCACTAAGCATAGAGCGTGAAAACTGAGTTTCCTTGAGAGCTGCTTGGAAGCCTGATGGTGTGTGAAGTTAGTGAGCCAAATGGAGTTGTTCTCCACAACAAGAACCACTCGGCTGATCCTTCTTCAATATGCCCTTCACCAACATGCAGTGTTTCCTTGATTGAATTAGCTCTCACACCAATATTTGCGTCTAGAGCCTTTGCATTGAGGGCTATCTGAAAACGGCTGTGGCGCTGAAGTTGCCTGTGAATGTGGAGTTGGTGGCATGTGAAACCCGCATGTGGAGCATTCGTTTGTGTGGGATGCTCTACCAGGTTCATTCCTAGATAATGCACTCAAAGGGCACTAAGCATAGAGTGTGAAAAACTGAGTTTCCTTGAGAGCTGCTTGGAAGCCTGATGGTGTGTGAAGTTAGTGAGGCAAATGGAGTTGTTCTCCCACAAGAACCACTCGGCTGATCCTTCTTCAATATGCCCTTCACCAACATGCAGTGTTTCCTTGATTGAATTAGCTCTCACACCAATATTTGCGTCTAGAGCCTTTGCATTGAGGGCTATCTGAAAACGGCTGTGGCGCTGAAGTTGCCTGTGAATGTGGAGTTGGTGGCATGTGAAACCCGCATGTGGAGCATTCGTTTGTGTGGGATGCTCTACCAGGTTCATTCCTAGATAATGCACTCAAAGGGCACTAAGCATAGAGTGTGAAAACTGAGTTTCCTTGAGAGCTGCTTGGAAGCCTGATGGTGTGTGAAGTTAGTGAGCCAAATGGAGTTGTTCTCCCACAAGAACCACTCGGCTGATCCTTCTTCAATATGCCCTTCACCAACATGCAGTGTTTCCTTGATTGAATTAGCTCTCACACCAATATTTGCGTCTAGAGCCTTTGCATTGAGGGCTATCTGAAAATGGCTGTGGCGCTGAAGTTGCCTGTGAATGTGGAGTTGGTGGCATGTGAAACCCGCATGTGGAGCATTCGTTTCTGTGGGATGCTCTACCAGGTTCATTCCTAGATAATGCACTCAAAGGGCACTAAGCATACAGTGTGAAAACTGAGTTTCCTTGAGAGCTGCTTGGAAGCCTGATGGTGTGTGAAGTTAGTGAGCCAAATGGAGTTGTTCTCCCACAAGAACCACTCGACTGATCCTTCTTCAATATGCCCTTCACCAACATGCAGTGTTTCCTTGATTGAATTAGCTCTCACACCAATATTTGCGTCTAGAGCCTTTGCATTGAGGGCTATCTGAAAACGGCTGTGGCGCTGAAGTTGCCTGTGAATGTGGAGTTGGTGGCATGTGAAACCCGCATGTGGAGCATTCGTTTGTGTGGGATGCTCTACCAGGTTCATTTCAGTCCTAGCCATACAAAGGGCACTAAGCATAGAGTGTGAAAACTGAGTTTCCTTGAGAGCTGCTTGGAAGCCTGATGGTGTGTGAAGTTAGTGAGCCAAATGGAGTTGTTCTCCCACAAGAACCACTCGGCTGATCCTTCTTCAATATGCCCTTCACCAACATGCAGTGTTTCCTTGATTGAATTAGCTCTCACACCAATATTTGCGTCTAGAGCCTTTGCATTGAGGGCTATCTGAAAACGGCTGTGGCGCTGAAGTTGCCTGTGAATGTGGAGTTGGTGGCATGTGAAACCCGCATGTGGAGCATTCGTTTCTGTGGGATGCTCTACCAGGTTCATTCCTAGATAATGCACTCAAAGGGCACTAAGCATAGAGTGTGAAAACTGAGTTTCCTTGAGAGCTGCTTGGAAGCCTGATGGTGTGTGAAGTTAGTGAGCCAAATGGAGTTGTTCTCCCACAAGAACCACTCGGCTGATCCTTCTTCAATATGCCCTTCACCAACATGCAGTGTTTCCTTGATTGAATTAGCTCTCACACCAATATTTGCGTCTAGAGCCTTTGCATTGAGGGCTATCTGAAAAAGGCTGTGGCGCTGAAGTTGCCTGTGAATGTGGAGTTGGTGGCATGTGAAACCCGCATGTGGAGCATTCGTTTGTGTGGGATGCTCTACCAGGTTCATTCCTAGATAATGCACTCAAAGGGCACTAAGCATAGAGTGTGAAAACTGAGTTTCCTTGAGAGCTGCTTGGAAGCCTGATGGTGTGTGAAGTTAGTGAGCCAAATGGAGTTGTTCTCCCACAAGAACCACTCGGCTGATCCTTCTTCAATATGCCCTTCACCAACATGCAGTGTTTCCTTGATTGAATTAGCTCTCACACCAATATTTGCGTCTAGAGCCTTTGCATTGAGGGCTATCTGAAAACGGCTGTGGCGCTGAAGTTGCCTGTGAATGTGGAGTTGGTGGCATGTGAAACCCGCATGTGGAGCATTCGTTTGTGTGGGATGCTCTACCAGGTTCAGTCCTAGATAATGCACTCAAAGGGCACTAAGCATAGAGTGTGAAAACTGAGTTTCCTTGAGAGCTGCTTGGAAGCCTGATGGCGTGTGAAGTTAGTGAGCCAAATGGAGTTGTTCTCCCACAAGAACCACTCGGCTGATCCTTCTTCAATATGCCCTTCACCAACATGCAGTGTTTCCTTGATTGAATTAGCTCTCACACCAATATTTGCGTCTAGAGCCTTTGCATTGAGGGCTATCTGAAAACGGCTGTGGCGCTGAAGTTGCCTGTGAATGTGGAGTTGGTGGCATGTGAAACCCCGCATGTGGAGCATTCGTTTGTGTGGGATGCTCTACCAGGTTCATTTCATTCCTAGCCATACAAAGGGCACTAAGCATAGAGCGTGAAAACTGAGTTTCCTTGAGAGCTGCTTGGAAGCCTGATGGTGTGTGAAGTTAGTGAGCCAAATGGAGTTGTTCTCCCACAAGAACCACTCGGCTGATCCTTCTTCAATATGCCCTTCACCAACATGCAGTGTTTTCCTTGATTGAATTAGCTCTCACACCAATATTTGCGTCTAGAGCCTTTGCATTGAGGGCTATCTGAAAACGGCTGTGGCGCTGAAGTTGCCTGTGAATGTGGAGTTGGTGGCATGTGAAACCCGCATGTGGAGCATTCGTTTGTGTGGGATGCTCTACCAGGTTCATTCCTAGATAATGCACTCAAAGGGCACTAAGCATAGAGTGTGAAAACTGAGTTTCCTTGAGAGCTGCTTGGAAGCCTGATGGTGTGTGAAGTTAGTGAGGCAAATGGAGTTGTTCTCCCACAAGAACCACTCGGCTGATCCTTCTTCAATATGCCCTTCACCAACATGCAGTGTTTCCTTGATTGAATTAGCTCTCACACCAATATTTGCGTCTAGAGCCTTTGCATTGAGGGCTATCTGAAAACGGCTGTGGCGCTGAAGTTGCCTGTGAATGTGGAGTTGGTGGCATGTGAAACCCGCATGTGGAGCATTCGTTTGTGTGGGATGCTCTACCAGGTTCATTCCTAGATAATGCACTCAAAGGGCACTAAGCATAGAGTGTGAAAACTGAGTTTCCTTGAGAGCTGCTTGGAAGCCTGATGGTGTGTGAAGTTAGTGAGCCAAATGGAGTTGTTCTCCCACAAGAACCACTCGGCTGATCCTTCTTCAATATGCCCTTCACCAACATGCAGTGTTTCCTTGATTGAATTAGCTCTCACACCAATATTTGCGTCTAGAGCCTTTGCATTGAGGGCTATCTGAAAACGGCTGTGGCGCTGAAGTTGCCTGTGAATGTGGAGTTGGTGGCATGTGAAACCCGCATGTGGAGCATTCGTTTCTGTGGGATGCTCTACCAGGTTCATTCCTAGATAATGCACTCAAAGGGCACTAAGCATACAGTGTGAAAACTGAGTTTCCTTGAGAGCTGCTTGGAAGCCTGATGGTGTGTGAAGTTAGTGAGCCAAATGGAGTTGTTCTCCCACAAGAACCACTCGACTGATCCTTCTTCAATATGCCCTTCACCAACATGCAGTGTTTCCTTGATTGAATTAGCTCTCACACCAATATTTGCGTCTAGAGCCTTTGCATTGAGGGCTATCTGAAAACGGCTGTGGCGCTGAAGTTGCCTGTGAATGTGGAGTTGGTGGCATGTGAAACCCGCATGTGGAGCATTCGTTTCTGTGGGATGCTCTACCAGGTTCATTTCAGTCCTAGCCATACAAAGGGCACTAAGCATAGAGTGTGAAAACTGAGTTTCCTTGAGAGCTGCTTGGAAGCCTGATGGTGTGTGAAGTTAGTGAGCCAAATGGAGTTGTTCTCCCACAAGAACCACTCGGCTGATCCTTCTTCAATATGCCCTTCACCAACATGCAGTGTTTCCTTGATTGAATTAGCTCTCACACCAATATTTGCGTCTAGAGCCTTTGCATTGAGGGCTATCTGAAAAACGGCTGTGGCGCTGAAGTTGCCTGTGAATGTGGAGTTGGTGGCATGTGAAACCCGCATGTGGAGCATTCGTTTGTGTGGGATGCTCTACCAGGTTCATTCCTAGATAATGCACTCAAAGGGCACTAAGCATAGAGTGTGAAAACTGAGTTTCCTTGAGAGCTGCTAGGAAGCCTGATGGTGTGTGAAGTTAGTGAGCCAAATGGAGTTGTTCTCCCACAAGAACCACTCGGCTGATCCTTCTTCAATATGCCCCTTCACCAACATGCAGTGTTTCCTTGATTGAATTAGCTCTCACACCAATATTTGCGTCTAGAGCCTTTGCATTGAGGGCTATCTGAAAACGGCTGCGGCGCTGAAGTTGCCTGTGAATGTGGAGTTGGTGGCATGTGAAACCCGCATGTGGAGCATTCGTTTGTGTGGGATGCTCTACCAGGTTCATTCCTAGATAATGCGCTCAAAGGGCACTAAGCATAGAGTGTGAAAACTGAGTTTCCTTGAGAGCTGCTTGGAAGCCTGATGGTGTGTGAAGTTAGTGAGCCAAATGGAGTTGTTCTCCCACAAGAACCACTCGGCTGATCCTTCTTCAATATGCCCTTCACCAACATGCAGTGTTTCCTTGATTGAATTAGCTCTCACACCAATATTTGCGTCTAGAGCCTTTGCATTGAGGGCTATCTGAAAAACGGCTGTGGCGCTGAAGTTGCCGGTGAATGTGGAGTTGGTGGCATGTGAAACCCGCATGTGGAGCATTCGTTTATGTGGGATGCTCTACCAGGTTCATTCCTAGATAATGCACTCAAAGGGCACTAAGCATAGAGTGTGAAAACTGAGTTTCCTTGAGAGCTGCTTGGAAGCCTGATGGTGTGTGAAGTTAG
The DNA here is from genome assembly GCF_030435755.1 of Ochotona princeps. Classification (NCBI taxonomy): domain Eukaryota; kingdom Metazoa; phylum Chordata; class Mammalia; order Lagomorpha; family Ochotonidae; genus Ochotona; species Ochotona princeps. Next base: position 37,039 of record NW_026701657.1, read on the forward strand.
TGAGGCAAATGGAGTTGTTCTCCCACAAGAACCACTCGGCTGATCCTTCTTCAATATGCCCTTCACCAACATGCAGTGTTTCCTTGATTGAATTAGCTCTCACACCAATATTTGCGTCTAGAGCCTTTGCATTGAGGGCTATCTGAAAACGGCTGTGGCGCTGAAGTTGCCTGTGAATGTGGAGTTGGTGGCATGTGAAACCCGCATGTGGAGCATTCGTTTGTGTGGGATGCTGACCAAGCTTCATTTCAGTCCTAGGTACACAAAGGGCACTAAGCATAGAGTGTGAAAACTGAGTTTCCTTGAGAGCTGCTTGGAAGCCTGATGGTGTGCAAAGTTAGTGAGCCAAATGGAGTTGTTCTCCCACAAGAACCACTCGGCTGATCCTTCTTCAATATGCCCTTCACCAACATGCAGTGTTTCCTTGATTGAATTAGCTCT